>NW_023994570.1:265000-296078 GCF_015586225.1 Lucilia sericata
GAGTTTTCGTGAAAAGTCTGAGCAGGAATACCAGATGTTAGTATCACTTATACATTGTATACCTGAGCAACAGGCTAACGAATGGCTAGAACGTCAGCCACCCGCACTGGATGTTAGCAATAATGGTGGCAATTTAGCTTATGCTGCTGGTACACGCAGACGTAACACCATTTCCAGTCGTCGTGAACTTAGTAATACGGCTCCTACTACACCAACGGCAATACAACCACCGAACTCTATATTTAATATGAATAGAGAGAATTATGTGAGAAATTCTATGACTGCCACTCCCACAACACCTACAAGTGCCATAATGACTGCAACAGCCAATACAGCGGGCAATAATACTCACTCGCCCACAGGCGTGGCATCAACAGCTACGTAGCTACATCTACTACACCAACCATTGTTGGCAGTTCAGCTTTAAATCGTAAATGTCGAATTTCGATACACCACCAGCTACACCAGAAGCTATACCCATGAGTGTGGGCAATAGTCCCACATTTCGCCAACAGCAACAACAAAATACTATGTTTGCTAGCCAACCACAAACATTGCAACAACAATTTTCAACAAATTCTATTGATACAGCCGATGATTGTCTCTTCGAATTGGAAGGTGTCGATGGTGGCAATGTAGTTACAACACCACAACATAATCGTGCTATGTATTTACAAAATCCACCATCACCATTGCGTCTATTACAGTCGCAACAGCAACAGCAGCAACAGCCACAAAATGTGCCACATCAAATACTGCCACCGTTTAATAGCTATCAGCGTAGTTTAAGTTATATTAATGCACAGCCGGAAAATCATATGAGCGATTTAGATGAGAGTGATGATGCTGAAGAAGCTGAAGGTAGGTTTATTGATAATATATTTTGTACATTAACCATAGACAAAATAATATTCCAGTATATTGACGAGACTATAGTCCGGACTAAGGGCGATACTATAGACTATATTTCTAGACTGTAGTCCAGACTATACACTAGACTATAGTCCAGACTATAGACTGAATTATAGTTCAGATTATAGACTAAATTGTAGTCCAGACTATAGACTGGACTATAGTTCAGACTATAGACTAGACTATAGTCCAGACTATGGACTAGGCTACAGTCCAGACTATAGTCCAAACTACAGACTAGACTATAGTCCAGACTATGGACTAGGCTATAGTCCAGACTATAGTCCAAACTACAGACTAGACTAAAGTCCAGACCATAGACTAAACTATAGTCCAGACTATAGACTAAACTATAGTCCAGACTATAGTCCAAACTACAGACTAGACTATAGTCCAGACTGTAGACTAGACCATAGTCGAGACTATAGACTAGACTATAGTCGAGACTGTAGACTAGACTATAATCGAGACTATAGACTAGACTATAGACTAGACGATAGACTAGACTATAGTCAGACTATAGACTAGACTATAGTCCAGACTATAGACTAGACTATAGTCCAGACTATAGACTAGACTATAGTCCAGACTATAGACTAGACTATAGTCCAGACTATAGACTAGACTATAGTCCAGACTATAGACTAGACTATAGTCCAGACTATAGACTAGACTATAGTCCAGACTATAGACTAGACTATAGTCCAGACTATAGACTAGACTATAGTCCAGACTATAGACTAGACTAGACCTATAGTCCAGACTATAGACTAGACTATAGTCCAGACTATAGTCCAGACTATAGACTAGACTATAGTCCAGACTATAGACTAGACTATAGTCCAGACTATAGACTAGACTATAGTCCAGACTATAGACTAGACTATAGTCCAGACTATAGACTAGACTATAGTCCAGACTATAGACTAGACTATAGTCCAGACTATAGACTAGACTATAGTCCAGACTATAGACTAGACTATAGTCCAGACTATAGACTAGACTATAGTCCAGAATATAGACTAGACTATAGTCCAGACTATAGACTAGACTATAGTCCAGACTATAGACTAGACTATAGTCCAGAATATAGACTAGACTATAGTCCAGACTATAGTCCAGACTATAGACTAGACTATAGTCCAGACTATAGTCCAGACTATAGACTAGACTATAGTCCAGACTATAGACTAGACTATAGTCCAGACTATAGACTAGACTATAGTCCAGACTATAGACTAGACTATAGTCCAGACTATAGCCTAGACTATAGTCCAGACTATAGACTAGACTATAGTTTCAGACTATAGACTAGACTATAGTCCAGACTATAGACTAGACTATAGTCTAGACTATAGTCCAGACTATAGACTAGACTATACTCCAGATTGAAGACGAGACTATAGTTCAGACTGTTGTCCAGACCCGATCTAGAAGCGATCTTTATCTGTGACTTTACCTTAGATAATTTTTACCACTCTTCAACTTCTTAAATTGTAATAATTCCCTCTAATATTTATTTACAGATGCTCTGGATTTGGATTCCTCAATGCCAATAGCCATGACTGCAACACCCCATAGACGCATAAATTCGAAAAGCGCACAACAAGCAGCAAATTTTGCTAAAAGTTTACCTATAGAAATAGCTAACTCTCCCATAACTGTGGGACGTAGTTATATGGCAACTTTAGAATCGGATGAAGAAGTAAGTTTCTATACATAGACCCTAATATCATCAATAAGTTTTAATGAATTTTAAATTTTATTTTAGGAACTTGACAATAATGTTGATATAGCGGCCAGCATTAAAGCTTTAGCTAAAAGTGTTCATGGTGAGGCGGTGTTTGGTGATTTACCCAGACCTCGTTTGCGTTCACAAATTTAGAAAAAAGAAGCAAACTGTTGATGTTTCTTCTGAGTTTTTTTTTTTTTTTGTAATAATTGTCTATTTAAGAATGCCTTCAGTAAGAAGACTTTTATACATTTTTTTGATTTATATCCTTTTTTCATACATACTGACGCTATTTCAGCAACAAAATATTAGTTTTAAGTTTTTTCTTATTTTTTTTTTCTAAAAACACACAATGATGTCTTTATGTTAAGTTTAATTATGTGTAATAATTTTTTTTTCTTTTTTTTTAGAATTGAATAATTTTTTTATTTAAGATTTTGCAGAAAAATTTTCTACTTTTTTTTAAAGGAAAATTCATAAAAAATATTTTTTTATTGATGCATTAATATTATTATATAACTATAATGTTTAAACATAACAACAACAACTTGACCATGCTCATTTTTTTTAAATAATAATGATAAACAAACCACACAACATAAAATTCATATTTTAAACATCTTTATTATGTTTAAGGTGTTTTGTTAACGAAAATTAATACAAAATAATATGTTTAAATAAATGTTTATATAATAAATTTGTATTTTTTATATTAATTGCTAAAGTCCGATAAAAACTAATCTATCTATCTCGGTTATAGACTAATCTGTAGTCTACTTACTATTCTGTAATCTGAGGTCTATACTATGGATTATTCTGTAGTCTGGAGTTATCTGTAGCTTAGATTATACCTAGAGTAATATAAAGTTTTGACTATATACTACTCATTAGTCTGTAGTATAGTCAGTAGACAAGTCTATAGTCTAGGTATTAGACTAATCTATAGTCTAGAGTCTGGACTATAAACTAATTTGTAGTCCATACAATGAACAAATCTGTAGTTTATACTATAGATTAATCTGTAGTCCAGACTTTAGACCAGTCTGTCGTGCCTACCATAGATGAGACTGTAGACCAGTCTGTAATTCAGACTATAGACGAGTCTATAGTGTATGCTATGGACGAGTCCATACTATAGATGAGTTTGTAGTCCATACTATATATGAGTCTATAGCTAGTCTATAGATGAATCCATAGCTAGCCGGTAATAAAAAAAATGCCCGAATTATATGTTTGTTTTTTTAAAAAATCAATTTATTTACTCTATATAACTATAACAATTTCGGTTTATTTCCATTCAAATGGGTCATTAACAAGGCACATTTCCATAATAGAATGCAACTAAAACTATTCTCTGGACTGGAGCATAAACAGATTATTTTAATCAACCCAATCGGTATCATTTGAATCATCCTCATCTGAGGTAGTGGCAGCATTACTAGTTCTCTGTTTGCTTTGGCAGGAGGTGGTGGTATCAAAGCTGAAAGACGTGATATAACCGGATTACCGCTAGGTGTATTTGCAGGTATGGTATTATTAGCATTCTTAGTAGTAGAGCTGTCAGTATTATCTTTAGAGCCGGAAATACCTTTACGACGCATTAATAATTTATTGTGCAAATCGGCCATAAGATCACCTCCGCCCGTTTGAGGGTTGCGAGAGGAATTAGCCGTTTTAGGGGCACGTGTGTTATCAACAACATCATTATCGTTGGTCGCTAAAGGAGCAGCAGCAGCTGTATGACGTAGAGCGGCTTTGCCAACACCACCAGCATTGCGTATGGCAGCCATTAATTCAGAGCGTGTATCAGAAGTACTGGTAGTTTTTGGTTTATTATTTGTGGTTTTAGTAGTTGTTGGTAATACTGGTGGCGGAGGAGGTGGCGGTGGTGCTGGAGCTGTAAATTGTTTAGCAGGCAAAGGTGGCGGTGGTGGAGGTGGCGTAGTGTTAGCAATATTATTGTTTTGCTCTAATGGAATGTTCGCCTTTTTATCATTATCATTCATTAGTTCTGTAAGTTCGGGTAAATTTTCCACCACCAATGCCAAAGAGGGAGCAATTTTTTGCTTGGCTTCTTGGCTTTCATAGCGCAAATCATCAGCTATACCTGGTAAGTCGGGTAAATCCAAGGGCAAATCCAATTCTGGAGCCTCACTTAGTTTTGGTGTATATTTCAAACCTCCCGAGGGAGTTAACTTTTCATTTCTACGATTAACTAAAGAATGAGGAGCCGGTTCTAAGATTTGTTTACTTGCCATGGGCTGGTTACTGCCCGAGTGTAGACGTTTGTTTTTAAAGTGTTTAGCACGTTTCCAAGCATCCGGCTCACTATCACCCTCCTCCAAATCGTAAACACTGTAGTCAGTATTGAAAAGTAAAACCGAGGGAATAGACCTTAAATCCAATGGCATATTACCCAAATCTTGATTTTGTTTGATTTCAATACGCTCCCGTGCTAAATTATTATCCGTGGCTGGCTTTACACTATTTTGTTCCCGTACATGAAAGAATATAAGTTTCTCATTAAGACTGGGTAAATTTGTATCCAATTTACTTTCAATTTGATATTTTGGCGCAGAATTGGTACATATTTTCTCCTCTTGTTTAAAAGTTACTGGCAGATCTTTGTAGACGTTTGTGGCCGGAAATCTGGCCGGTGCATAGATATGTATAGCCTTGCGTGTGCCCTGTAAACTGTTAATTTTATCCTGAGATTTTTTTATACGCTCCTGCAGTTCCTTTACTTTGATATTATTTGTTTCCAAACGTTGATCGATACGTCCAAAAATGGTTGCTATTGTATTTTGTAGACAATCGAGGGCGTAGGCTGCTTGGGTAATGGTTTCTTCGTGACGTAAATCAGGCGGTATTATGGGCACCTTAAACATTGTTGTAGGCTAAATAATTTGCTATTGGGGGGTATTTATTTCTTTTTTCTTGTAATTGTCGTAAAGTTATTGTTATTTAAGCAAAATTATTACTTTTTTTCGCAAATTTTTTTATTATCACTTTTTGTTGTATTTTGTTGGTAAAAACAGTTGGCTGTCATTATGAAGAATTTGCAAACGAAAACAAAGAAATAAAAACAAATATGTAAATACTAACATATGGCAACGCTAAAAAAATGTATTCAAGTGGAATCTATAAAAGATGGCAGCATAAAACTAAAATTTGACAGTACAGAGATGAAATAATTATTTTTTTTAAAAAGAAGTTTGACATTTTAAAATAAAATAAACAAAAAACAGCTGGAGTTAAAACACCCTATGCAAATTTTTCCTGGTGTGCAAGACGCAAAAAAATGCAAAAAGGAATTGTCATTGCAAAGTGAAACAAGTTATAATCTTCTAAAACTGCATACTAGAATTGCAAGAGCATGCATATAATTCCAACCTACGATAGTGAGATTGTGAATATTAAAAAGAATAAGTTAAAAACTGCTGGGAAAAGAAAAATGCATGCAATAATGGATTATTTAGGTAAGTATTTAGACTTTTCAGGCAATATATTAGTCATTCTCCACTCCAACGATGATGATGATGTTTTATATTACAGAGCAATGCTTTCAAATAATGACAGTGGTTGTAATAGCCGAACTGATTAGACGTTTTACCGCATTATCTTTGAGTATATGAAATATGCCAACCACTATGATGTCGATAATAAATTACTGGCCATAACGAAACGATCGTTTAGCATGAATTTGGGCAGCTCTATAGGTTTTATAGTTTTTTTATTTGTTGCCTTTGTCTGTGTTCTTAGTCGCGGCAGCCGACCTCCCGCATACTTTTTTACATTTATGCCTCTGTATTGGATATTTATGGCCCTGGCTATGGGTCATTCGCATTTAAGCTATGCCGATTGGATAAGAGAGCCGCATGGTTTAGATTATGCCGAGGGTATGGCTTCAAATTATTTCCATGGCTATTTAAAACTAATACTGCCCACCCATGATGGTGACACTGGTATTAAGGAACGTATGCAGTTATATGAGAATAAGCATAAAGTTAAATTTGCAGTTAAACGTTTGTTTATATTAGTGCCCAATACAATGTTTATTAATTCCAAAATTGAAAGTAATATTTTGCAAAAGGATGGTGTAATGGTGAGTTATGTTACTTCTCTATATAAATTTGTGATCTTTGAAGGTATTTTTATATAGAAATATATGTCGGATAGATAGATACATATATAGATTTCTTTAAAATTTCTTTTTTTCAGCCCTTAGAAACTGTGGTCAGAAATCGTGCCGGCGTATCGAGACCCTATAAAAATGATGTTTATCGTTTTAATAGAACTATAGATGGTACATACTATTATGTCGCCATGGAAGGTGCCACACCCATGTTATCATTTTTCGAAGCTTTAAGTTTTCAACCGTCCACCACCTGGCAAATGAAAGAAATGAAACGAGAAATACTCTTAAAATTCTATAAACATTTAAAATATCTTTTAAATAAATGGCCCGAAACACAGGGAAAAGCAGAGGTGGTACTCTATAACAGTAAGTTTTAATAAAAAGTTGATTTTTAAAACAAATACTATCTTTACTACCTATACTATTGGTATATTAAGGTTTTAAAGCTGATGGACGTCCGCAAGATGTGGGTGATGTTTTATTGAGTCATATTACCAATATGTGGCATGAGGGAGAATTCTAAAATGTGCTTGTAAAGCTCTCTATGTTGGAATACCAACAACAAAAAGGAAATTTTAATTTAATTGACTTATTTAACAAAATTTTGTTTCCAGTTATCTTTAGTTTTTTTTTTTTATTAAATTATTTAATAATTGTTAAGTGTTTAAAGTATCGTTATCCTTTTTGTATAATATGACGCTAAGTGCCAAAATCCTTTTGAAAAATATTTAAAATTTATTTAATTTAAATGCTCTCAATATACAAATTAATGTATAGTTTTGTAAAATATGTACACATTTTAAAACATTCTTTTAATAAAATGTATTCTAATAAAACTGCGTCTAGGAGATATACCCTGTATAGAAATGAGTCTAAGAAAGACATTCTTTCTATATAATTATCTACAGAAATTTTTTAAAAATGCTATAAGGAAAACATTTTTCTACAGAAATTTCATCAAAGAAAACATTGAGGAATGTTACAAAAGTTGCAATTCACTTTTTCGAGAAAAGAAATTCATAATTTTTGTATATTTCAGAAAAATAAGTTAAATATTTATTAAAATTAAAAAAAATATATGTATTTGAATGTGAGTTAAGAAACAGAAAATGTTTCAATAATTTCCTTTTCTCAGCAACCCAATATCATATTATCTATAACATCGGTAAAATCCAAACCTTTATCTTCTTCAATTTGTTCCGAGGACTCTGAATCACCAGTCTCTTGATCCTTTAATTTAGCATGAGCCATGGCCAACATACGTTTTTTCCATTTTTCATAATCCTCAATTTCGTTACGTAGTCTCTTATCGCTGTTCGTCTTCTTCGAACTATCATCATCAGTGGCCGTGACTGTGGCTTGATCTTCAGAATTTTGCTTTTTTAATTTATTGTCCATGGCATCGTTGTAATGTTTAGCCATAAATTTCTCCCATCTTTGCTCCAGCTGTTGCCATTGTGAGGGCTTTAAATTGCTGAAAGGCATAAGTTTTGTTTTGGAAACTTTTTGCTTACACAATTTACAAGCTGAAAACACCGCCATAGCAGCATACTGGGGATGACTAATATCCACATCTGAGGATTGTTCACTGGTTATAACTTTGCGATAGAGTTCTAATAGCTCTTCGGCTTTTTTGTTAACCTGGTTAAGGCTCAATTGTAGGCAGATGTCATTGACACCCACCAGCTTGTTAAGATCAAGAAGTTTTTCAAACATTCTTTTATTGTTGGCATAATGGGATTTGCGCAAACCGGACATTTTTAAGGCTTGTTCCTAAATAAAACAAATTATAAATTTTATTGTTGTTTTCTTAACTTTTTCTTTCATTTTACCTTATCGAAAGGTATGCCCATTAAAGTGGCTGCTATATCTGCACATAACACTATTTTACCATATTCATTTATTTGTAAGGGAACATTGGTAGAACGTAATTCCAATAATCTTACTAATTCGGTGGTTTTCCTAGAATTTTTATGGTTAAATATTGTTATTTATTTGTTTATTTATTAGACTTACTCCAGCACATTGGGCTCATCTCTTAAGCCCATTTTTGTTATTAACTGTTCTATTAAAGTGGTCATGTTTGTTGTTAAATGTTAAGGCCAAGGTTAGATTTTTTGTTTACCTATGTAAATATTTTTTCTGTTTTTGTTCTTTAATTTGTTTAAAAATGTTTATTTAGCAAAATTCGTTTAAGTTTGTTTACATTACAATTGCAGTGAGCAAAAAATTGGCGCCAATTACACTTCAGCAAAACGAAATTAACAACAGCTGTCATGTTCAATATGCTTAAGTAGCGATTTTTCAACTATGTTAGCGATTTTTGTAATAAGAATAATAGGGATAATTGCGTTTTTTAAGAACATGAGAAGTAAAATTATTAATGTTTAAGCGAAAATGAAGAAGTGCAGAGAAATTATAAATATTTTTAACCAATTGATCTTGAATCTCTCCAGTCTGGTACATGTTGTAAACTTTTTACCTAACGTGGTTTGCGGCTGTAATTGTAATCATGTTGTAAATCTACAGTTTGACATAAATAATTTTTTCCTTAAAATATGGCAACCCAAATGTCAAACCATCAACAGTTGTTTTTGACATTTTTTATTATTGTGCAGTCCTAGCTAGATACAAGTGTTAAATAAAAATAAAAGAATTTTAGAACAAATTTGAAATTAATTCTATACAAATTGTAAAGAAATATAATAAATTACATTTAGTGAAACATGAAGAAAAGAGTGATAGTGAAAAAGGTAAAAAGGAAAACTTTCTACTACGAAAAAATAAATTTAACAAAACTATATGGTGTGGTGTTCCTACAGAAAAACTAAAATTATAAATCCTAATAAAAAATATCAAAGATCATTTAATTCTTATTAAAACCATAAACTGCAAATAGTTTCATTATAATAATTTCATGTAATTTTTATTGCACTAAAACTTTAACCTCTTACAAAAAATTTTCCCTTTTTTCTTTCGGCAGATTACGTATATTGTGTAAAAAAAATCGTATTTATTTTAATTTTACTACATAGTATTTACATTTCCTTATAAAGTGTATCTTGTTGTTTTCTGTTTATTGTGTGTAAAATAATATAATGGTGGAAATAGAGGAAGTGGTAAGTTGAACGAAAAAGGAAATTACTAAAATATTTCTATTGGTGTATAAATAACTATTTACACTGAAAGAAATTCTTGGTTATTTTTGAAATATTGTTTTGGTTTTTTCTTTTAATATAAAAAAATTATATTTTCGTTTAGTTTTATTCAGCATTTCTCATGTACTCATATACTTAAAGACATTCAAAAAATTTGACAAAAATTACCGTTATCTGGATATCTTTTTAATCTTAAATGCTATTAATGATAAGAGATTTTTTTAATGTAAATAATGACTATAAATTTTTATTAAATTTTTAAATTATAAAAATTTGATTTTAAATCCTAAAAAATAATTACATAAAATAGAATGTAAGGACATATCTTAGTTTCTTACCTCTTTTTCGTAACCCTTATACATATTCATTAACTAATTCTATCATAAAGCCAAAGATGCCAACTTGCTGATATGGGTAAGAATAATTTGGTTACAAATCCTTCACGCGTTAAAGCTATATAATAATAAGTTTTTGTTGTTTTTGTCACCAAATGTTAAATATTTCCTAACAATTTCAAATAGAGTTTTTGTAAAAGTCTATTGAAAAACCATTCTTGCACAATTCATTAGTTTCCATGGGCTGAAGTATTGAGGCTGGTAACCGTATTAGATAGATAGATATAGATAGATAGATAGATAGATAGATAGATAGATAGATAGATAGATCGATAGATAGATAGATAGATGATAGATAGATCGATAGATAGATAGCTAGATCGATCGATAGATAGATAGATAGCTCGATAGATAGATAGATAGATCGCTCGCTCGCTCGCTCGCTCGATCGCTCGCTCGATAGCTCGCTCGCTCGCTCGCTCGCTCGCTAGCTCGATAGTAGCTCGCTCGCTCGATAGCTCGCTCGCTCGCTCGCTCGCTCGCTCGCTCGCTCGCTAGCTCGCTCGCTCTCTGGCTCGCTGGCTCGCTGGCTGCTCGCTCGTCGCTCGCTCGCTCGCTCGCTCGCTCGCTCGCTCGCTGCTCGCTCGCTCGCTCGCTCGCTCGCCGCTCCTCGCTCGCTCGCTCGCTCGCTCGCTCGCTCGCTCGCTCGCTCGCTCGCTCGCTCCGCTCTCTCGCTCTCGCTCGCTCGCTCGCTCGCTCGCTCCGCTCGCTCCTCGCTCCTCGCTCGCTCGCTCTCGCTCGCTCGCTCGCTCGCTCGCTCGCTCGCTCGCTCGCTCGCTGCCTCTCGCTCGCTCGCTCGCTCGCTCGCTCGCTCGCTCGTCGCTCGCTCGCTCGCTCGCTCGCTCGCTCGCTCGCTCGCTCTCCTCGCTCCTCGCTCGCTCGCTGTCGCTCGCTCGCTAGCTCGTCGTCTCGCTCGATAGCTCGATTTTGTCGTGGGACCCCCTCCGTCCGTGTGCCCGGCGCTTTTTTTCAGCCCTCCTCCGCTTCTGCGTCCCTTTTTTCCCTCCCCCCCCTTTTTCTTTTCCCTACCCTTTTTCCCTCCCTACTTTTTTTTTCCAAGTTTATCCTAAAAATACATAACCTAAACTAAATATTAGCTCCGTTTTATAATACATATTATATATATGTATTTTTTTAATTTTTAGGAATGAAATTTTCTAGAATTTAAATTTTTTTCTTTTAATTTTACATAATACAAATCTTCCAAGCCTGACTCTTCAGTTAAGATTAAAAAAACAAGACAATTGAAAGATTTATGGCAGTATCACGATTCGATATTAAAAATTTATTTTATGTTTTTAAGGTTTACTTTCGCGTTTACTTTTGCGTTTACTTTTTGCGGTTTACTTTTATAAATTTTCAGAACATTAAATCTAAATGAAAGATTTTAGTATGTCGCATGTTTTGTAGACCTCAGTTCAAGAAACCCGAATTTTGGATTATGCCAGTCTTGTAGCGATATGTAGGTACATATATTGTAGAAATTACAAGCGGAATTTTTACTAACGATACACTTAAAACTGATTTCATTTTAATTTTAAAGTTTAATACATGAAAGGGTATATTTTTAGTTGTTAAAAACTATGAAATTGAAAAATCCCTACAATTTGACAATAGTAAGAAATCTTTCCCTTTTTCCCTACACGTGAAATTTTTGAAAAAAATCCCTACAAAAAGGGAAAAAATCCCTACACTTGGCATCACTGCTCCAAGTTCACATGCCGGATATAAATCAGAACGTTATAGCGGTTACCTGTTCTTTATACGAAAATAATGATGCATTCTACTAAATATAAATTAAATTTAGCATGTTCATTTTTAGCAAGTACCCAAAATCTACTCCTTTTAAATTCTAATAACATTTCTTAATTAAAAAAAATCTAGAAAAAATCATCTGCAAAACGTTCCATCGACAATGGACTTCCAACAACCACCCTCTACAGCTATAGCGGCCGTATGCGTGAACTCATAGAAGCCTATAATGGAGCCGTTTCTATACTATATCCTAAATACGCTTGGTATATTTATCCGGGTTACTTGCAATATGCCATTTATCAACGTTATATGAAATATTACAAGGATAAATATCGTTTAGTAGCCATACCAAATACTTTGTACGAACATTTGATTAAAAACGAATTAATTAAATCGGAACATATTATATTTACCTCGGAGGATATTTATGAAGAATATGCCGAATCGGAGGAAGTTAATTTTGTAAATTTGATAGTAAGTTGTGGTAGACAAACGGGACAACAACAGCAACAACATTTAAGCAATGGAGAGGAGAAGAAAGAAAGTGAAACTTTATTAAAACAAATGCTTAATCAGGCGCCACATACCTTGGTGGCGCAAATAAGACCCTTGAAAGTGTGTCAAACTAATTGTGTATTTATACAGGTAATGCTATCTATAGTATTAAGAATATTTTTGATACTAAAATCATGTTTTTTTGTTTCTTTTACAGGAAAACTTCTTTTCGAATTTAATGGATCGTTTTAATGTCAACAATGCCCATATTAATAGAACTAAACTTTGGGCTAAATTAGATCATCTCAATGAGCAGCAAACTATACCTAATATAGCCATTAAGGCACATGTCTATCTTCTTGCCAATCCTTATGAATTACCGGCCGAAGTTTCGGAACTAATATTGAGTAATTACTTTAATACTCCACGTATTTTACATCGTGGCCATACGTATCGCATAGAAGTCAATGCTGATCTAATAGGCACCTCACAATATGCTCATTACTATCTAATATTTGCCTACATGAAATTTGTCCACTTTCGTTGTGTCCACTTAGAGGTGAAGGGCAGTGAATTTGAAATGCAGGCGGTGGTAGCTAAAGGTTTTACAAATCTTGTCCAAATAGCTCATACTCATCAATTCTTACCACGTCAATCTTTAGATGATTTGTGCATTGCGGAAGGTTATCCTTTGGGTTTGCAAGCGTCCTATGATTCTCTACGCTCCTCCATAGATGCTTTTTTGCCACGCAAATCCACTTGTTTATCTTCGAAACATATCTATCCCATGTTCATTTTACAGGCTGAAAGGGGTGCTGGTAAAACGAAACTGGTAAATGCAGTGGCCCGTGACTTGGGCATGCATTTGTTTGGAGTGGATTGTGCCGAGATTGTCTCGCAAGTTCCTTCGCATACGGAAATGAAATTGAAGGCAGTTTTTGCCAAGAGCCAAATAAGTGAACCGCTGCTGATATGTTTTCATAATTTTGAGGTGAGTCTCTGAAATATTCAATTTAAAATATTTCGAAAATTTAAAATTAATATGGAATTTTTCGAAATTTATGAAAATTCTTTAAAATTTTATGAAATTCATAAAAAAAAACTTTGCTGAAATCTTTCCACAGATTTCGGCATCGACAATGAGGGCACGAAGATTTACGTCTCTTAGCTGCTTTTCAAGTGCAAACCCAGGAACTTTTCACCCATAATCGTAAACATCCAGTGGTCATTGTCGCCCTGACCAGTGATAAACATATTAAACCCATGATACAGCGTATGTTTTTGGAAGTTATACGCATTGAAATGCCCACAAAGGAAGAAAGATATGAAATTTTAAAATGGTTGCACAAAAAGGAATTGTTTAAGAATAAAGTCTTTAATTTGAGAGACTTGGAGCATTTGCCGCTCTATGAGCTGGATATGCAGGAAAGATATTTAAATAAATTGCAAACAGATTGGCAGGGAACTAAGAAAGTTTTACGTGAAGTGGCGGATAAATCGCAAGGATTTCTTTTGGGTGACTTACAGCTGTTGCATAATAATGCTGTGCGCCAACAGAGAGAGGAGGAGGCAAAGAAACTTAGTTTCGAGCATTTTGCTTATTATTTGAATATAATGCAGGCTTCCTTTGCTGATAGTTTGGGTGCACCCAAAGTGCCCAAGGTATTGTGGTCGGATATAGGAGGTTTGGCTAAATTGAAAGATGAAATACAATCTAGCATAGGTTTGCCTCTTAAACATGTTCATTTGATGGGTAAAAACCTAAGGCGTTCGGGTATTTTGCTTTATGGTCCACCCGGCACAGGCAAGACTTTAGTGGCCAAGGCTGTGGCTACGGAATGTAATTTAAGTTTCCTATCGGTACAGGGCCCTGAACTACTTAACATGTATGTGGGCCAAAGTGAGCAGAATGTCAGAGAAGTTTTCGCTCGTGCTCGTTCGGCAGCACCTTGTGTTTTATTTTTGGATGAATTGGATTCTTTGGCTCCAAATCGTGGTGTTGCGGGTGATTCGGGTGGTGTTATGGATCGTGTTGTGTCTCAGCTTTTAGCTGAAATGGATGGCATGGGTGGTGATGCCAGTAAACCTATATTTATATTAGCTGCCACTAATCGTCCGGATTTAATAGATCCTGCACTTTTAAGACCCGGACGTTTTGATAAATTATTCTATGTGGGTCCTTGTTCAACGGCTGATGACAAGGCTTCGGTTTTGCAGGCTCAAACAAGACGTTTCAAGTTGGCCAATAACTGTAATATGCAAGAGATAGCGGAAAAACTTAAGGGAGAAATGTCGGGTGCGGATTTGTATTCAATATGCTCGAATGCTTGGTTGTCGGCGGTGCGAAGGACCATAGACCGCCATATGAAGGGTAAGCGGAATGTTATGTCTTATGTTATAAATAAAATAAACACTTCGTTTTTGTTATTCAGGCGATTTAAAAGATGAAGACTTGGTGTCCGATAATGTGGTGGTGGAGGTCGAAGATTTTACCAGATCATTTGGTAAATTTGTACCCTCTATTAGTAGACAGGACTTGGAGTATTTTAATAAACTAAAGTCCTCCTATAGTGTTTGAAACTTAAACATTTGATCACAATGTTTTTAAGCCCAAAAATTTTTATAGATTTCTGAGTAATTTGGTACTTGGTTTTAGGGTGTTGGTTTTGTTATTTATTTAATTTTTATTAATAAATTGTTAATAGTTTTTTACAATTTCAATGTTATACTTTGATTTCAATCATGCTATGATTTCAATATCTGGTTTTAATTAAAAGCTTTTTATGTCTATATTTTCTCAATTTAACACAATTTTATCAATATATTCTTGATACACAAAGGTAATTATAAATAATTTTATATGTAAAGTAAAAAAGAACGAAAAAGAAAGAAAGAAATTAATTTATATAATTAATTGTAATGAAATCATATTTAAACAAATTTGTGTTATAAAGAACCCAGCATTGGTTTACGTCCAGGCCAAGCTTCTTTGGCATATTTCTTCTTTTGAGGACCAGAACTATTAGATACATCGGCGGCGATATGATGATGATGATGAGGATCCTCATAGCGTACTGGAAAGATATAAAAGTATAGTATAGGTTATAGAGCTAATCGTCAATGTCTCGCTCATAAACTTACCATTTGCATTAGCCAATGCTAATTTGTGTGCCACACCAGAATTCATAGGCGTCGCACTGACCGTCTCTGCTATAGGTGTTACATCCGGCGCTGGATTTGGTAACAGCAACCCCAATTTGGCACCAATAGCCAAAGGACCAGAAACATCAAATTCTGCCGATGTAGATCTAGAGGCATGACTATCATGTGCGCTTGCAGCCGGTAAACCCTGATACAAGATGTGGGCGAGGAAGGCGTAGCATTTGTAGGTGAATTGGGATTATTACCAAGACTTTTCATGTGCTCCTGATAATTTGTTGGAATAATTGATGGCTGCTTGTGTGTGTAAGATTATTATGGCTCGCTGTAGAGGCTGTTGTGGTAGTAGCTGATATACCCATATTAGAGCCATCGTAACGAGCTCGTTTAGCCGGCACCACAGTGGTTTGTACTAAGTTGCGGAAACGTCCAACATTGGGGATCAACATCTTCGGGATTTATGATAATTTCCTCATCATTAAAGGTAACATTGCGGCGTTTGCGTGACGATTTCTTTAAGGATTTAAAAATATTAAACTCTATTCTTTATTTTTGTGGGAATTTAATTCCAATTTACCTTTCGTATATCATCGGCTATACCTAGCATGGAAATTCTTCTATTATGTGCAGTATTATAATTCCGTGAGATTCTGCAATGGATATAAAAATTAAGAAAATTCATAAAAAAATCTAAAATTTCTCAAACTTACATCCAATTCAGTTTGTGTTTCGGGCAAACCCAATAATGCTCCATCACTAGTTTCATTCATGGGTATATCCTCCATTATACTATTACGTTGACCGGCCGAGGGTCTTTCACGTAAAATATAGCGCCTAGTAGAGGCACCAAAATGAAAAGTGCTATTAACATGCAACTGGGTAGGTTTGTGGGCCTCTAAACGCATGGTGCCTATATAAGTGCCATGAGCTTAAATGAAATAAGAAAATCACTTTACGCTCTATATAAAAAAATAATTTATATACAACATACTAGAACCCAAGTCCACCAAATATGCTATATTCAAATGCTTGTGATACACAAAAGCGGCATGTACCCGCGAGCAGGAAGCATGATCTATGCAAAAATCATTCATTGTGCATTACGCCCAAATAAATAACATTTCTTTTCATCCACCATTAGTTTCTGTACAAGTTTATCATCCTTTAAAACATCCAAATGCAAACCAGTTGGTGGCTTGCCGGCCCTTTTTGTGCAGCAAGGAAAATTAATTTCCGTTTTTTATTAGTTTTTCAAAGCAATTACTTACCATGAAGGTAGTTCATAGCTATTAGCCATTTTTTGTATTAAAATCTATTTAATACAATTAAAATTATTGTAGAAATTTGTGATAATTTGTTAATTTTTATGGAATTTTAATATTTCTTCTGTTTTACAAGTTTTTTTGTGTCTTCTTCTTTTCTTAATAAATGTCAGTTTTTATAACAAACCTGCAATTGTTTAACTCACAAGAGCTGCCACATATATGTTATGTTGCAAAAACTTTTACATCTGGTAGTTCTTTTACATTAAGTAATACAGAGTTGTTATAAAGACATTTTTTAACTGACGTCCATTTTTATTATAAAAATTTCACATTTTGAAGTAAAATAAAAAAAATCCATTTTAAACAATTTATTACTTAAAAATATAAACGTACAATACAATTTACATTTTACAACTATGAGGATATCTTGGAAAAGATATACATCTCGAATATTCTTAACACCTGTCAATAATTGCAAATAACGTTCGAAACCCATGCCAAAGCCACCAGTTGGGTAGACCGCCAAATTTACGTAGTTCCAAATACCAGTCTAAACCTTGAGGTAACTGAGGATGGTTTCCTTAGAATTTTTTCATCATTTTCACGCAAACTGCACCACACAGCTCACCCACTGTAGGCATGAGCAGATCTAAAGCATGTACCAATGAAGGATCTTCACGTGATTGCTTCATGTAGAAGGGTTTTTGATTCGCCGGCCAATCCACCACAAATACTGGACTTTTACAGTGTTCCACCAGGTAGAGTTCTTGTTCTTTTGAGAATCCCTCATTGGGTGTTACGGCAGTTTTGAATTTCTTTTTATTTTCCATAATTATAGCCAAAGCCTCTTTATAGCTGAGTACAGGCCATGATTGATCTAGCCAATGGAATGTCACTGCTTCACCCAAATTCTTTTTCTGGCAAAACTCCACATCTTGGGCATTATTGTCAAGCAATTGTTTTGTTGTTACCTTGAGCATTCGCTCTATAAATGAACAGAGTTGCTGTATGTGCTCCAGGTAGACTAGCTCAGCTTCAAACATATAAAATTCGGATAAATGCAGGGGAGATTTACAATTTTCCGCTCTAAAAGCAGGACCCAAACAGTAAGTATTGCCTAAGCCATAAGACATGGATTCTAAATGCAATTGACCAGAAACGGTTAAATAAACCTGGGAATCGAAATAACTATGATCCAAGCTTACTTCAGGACGAGACATTTGTTTTAGTAGTTCCTGGGAATCAGGTTTTACGGTAAAGACCTGAAAGTTTAAAACAAATTTAGAATTTCAAATAAAATGTCAATATAAAAATAATACAACCTCTCCCGCTCCCTCGCAATCGTTTGTGGTCAAAACGGGTGTATTTATCTGCACAAAATCATGTTCATCCATAAAATCATGTAAAGCCTTTTGAGCCTTATGTCTTAAACGCATAGTGGCAGCTACAATATCTATGCGCGAACGTAAATGCAAATAATCTCGCACATATTCAGGAGCATGTTGTTGTTTGGGAGAAAAAGGGAAACCATCCGTTAAATGACCATCAGCTACATATTTACAAACAAACAATTAGTTTTCTTTTTATCAAGGTTCTAAACAGTAATATATTTACACCTATCACATCCACTTCTTGAGCATGCAATTCATAATGACCATGAGGAGCCAACTGCACTTTACCGCTGGCCTTAACTAAACTGCCGGCCGTTATAGATTAATGGCTTCAGTTTTGGGTAAAACTATTTGAAATTTTGTGTGCTGTTGAACCATCATTTATATCCAAAAAGATGTTATTTTTTAATTTTCTTATGTTTTTATCCAACCCTAAGCGGAGCAGAAAGATGTGTAAATACAATTCCGTTATAACCTCACAATTGGTGTAAATTAGGTAGTTTATGGAATACTTACTCGTACACCTACTGAATCCCCAGGCTCTTTGTTTTAGGTATTAAATTAATACGCTGAAAATTGCTACAAGATCTTTTAATTAATAACATTGTAGAAAAGATTGAAGATTTTTGTGAAAAAAATCTTAAAGCAAATTATTTATTATGACAGCCGGGATATGTTGCAAAATCAACAACAGCTGACTGACAGTTAATTGTATGTTATTAAGCGTTTATGTGAAATGTTATTAACAGCAACAGGGTGTTTAGAAAATAGTTTAATAAAAAACGTTATTTTTGAATTAGAAATACAGAATCTGTAAAAAAGCGTATGCATATATAGATAGATGGATAGATAGGTAGATAGATTGATAGATAGATATATAGATAGATAGATAGATAGATAGATAGATAGATAGATGGATAGATAGATAGATAGATAGATAGAGAGATAGATAGATAGATAGATAGATAGATAGATAGATAGATAGATAGATAGATAGATAGATAGATAGATAGATAGATAGATAGATAGATAGATAGATAGATAGAATAGATAGATAGATAGATAGATAGATAGATAGATAGATAGATAGATAGATAGATAGATAGATAGATAGATAGATAGATAGATAGATAGATAGATAGATAGATAGATAGATAGATAGATAGATAGATAGATAGATAGATAGATAGATAGATAGATAGATAGATAGATAGATAGATAGATAGATAGATAGATAAATAAATAGATAGATAGATAGATAGATAGATAGATAGATAGATAGATAGATAGATAGATAGATAGATAGATAGATAGATAGATGGATAGATAGATAGATAGATAGATAGATAGATAGATAGATAGATAGATAGATAGATAGATAGATAGATAGATAGATAGATAGATAAATAGATAGATAGATAGATAGATAGATAGATAGATAGATAGATAGATAGATAGATAGATAGATAGATAGATAGATAGATAGATAGATAGATAGATAGATAGATAGATAGATAGATAGATAGATAGATAAATAAATAGATAGATAGATAGATAGATAGATAGATAGATAGATAGATAGATAGATAGATAGATAGATAGATAGATAGATAGATATAGATAGATAGATAGATAGATAGATAGATAGATAGATAGATAGATAGATAGATAGATAGATAGATAGATAGATAGATAGATAGATAGATAGATAGATAGATAGATAGATAGATAGATAGATAGATAGATAGATAGATAGATAGATAGATAGATAGATAGATAGATAGATAGATAGATAGATAGATAGAGAGATAGATAGATAGAAACATCATCTCATTTCTTAATATTCTTTAAATAAAACTACGATTTATTATAATTATTTATTTCAAAAAACTAATTTACAATTTAGCATAAACAGATTCATGCACCACCATATTTCCCTTAATATCGCTTAATTTCTGACAACCTGCCAAGGCCATTGTGATATCAAAATCCTTTTTAAGCACTTCCAACATATTTTAACGCCAGCTTCACCGCCACAGCCCAGACCCCAAACGGCAGGACGTCCCAGAAATACCATTTTTGCACCCATAGCCAAAGCTTTAAAAACATCATTTCCATGACGTACACCACCATCTAACATTACAACCATATCATCACCCACAGCTTTAACCACTTCCGGTAAAGCTTCTATAGCTGCTGGTACACTATCCAATTGACGGGCACCATGATTAGAAACAATAACACCGGCACAGCCAAATTCTCGCGCTAAAATTGCATCTTCAGCCGTTAAAATGCCTTTAACAATTACTGGAAGATATGTAAGGTTCACCAACCATTTAACATCTTTCCAGGTGAGGGTAGCATCAAATTGACTGGCTACATATTCATTAATGCCCGATGTACCCACTTCACTGTGTACACCATCCGATTGTGAAGATTGTGCCTCGAAATTGGCCAAACGTAGATGAGATGGTAAACTAAAGTTGTTGCGTACATCAGACCATCTTGGCCAAAGATAGGGGCATCTATAGTGAGTACTATGGCTTTGTAATTACATTTCTCTACACGTCGCACTAGTTTTTCCGTCAGGGAACTGCGAGAGAATGAAAAAATAAAAAATAATTTAAAATAATGGGCACATTATTGGGACTATAATTTTCAAGAGGTAATTTTATTAATACCTACCGATCTTTATACACATATAATTGAAACCATTTATTGGTAAATGGAGCAGCTTGAGCCACTTCTTCTATGGACATGGTAGCTAAAGTACTTAAAATGAATATGGAACCCATTTCACCAGCCGCTTTAGCATTACCACCCTCACCATCTGGGTGAGCCATTTTTGCATGGCTGTTGGAGCAATACCCACCGGCCACTTAGATCACAACCTAATAGTCGACACGTAGTATCCACTTGGGAAACATCTCGCAAACAACGGGGACGTATACGTAATCTTAATAATTTAAAATATTATTACATACATACATAAGTACAAACTTATGTAAATAATCTCACCTTCTAAAAGCTTCTCTATTAAATTCAAACTAAACTGTTCTCCCGCTCCGCTACGATAATAATCCAAAGCCTTTTTTTCTATAATTTGATGAGCCCTTTCCTCGAAATCGGTAACACACACATAGGGGGCAGCCATATTTTTCTTAAGTTTTACTGAATTTTAATAAGTCTAGCGATGTTTCTGTTTTAAAGTCTGTATTTGGACTAATTTAAATAATTTTTATTTTAATAGTCGCTAGATAATAGATGCAGCTTCTATTAATGAATAACAATAACATTGATAAGATTTCTTATCAACCATAATAATAAACCTATGGAATAATAAATGTATATTGCTTTTCTCGTAAAAAGAAAATGTTTTATATACAAAATGAGGTAGATGATGACACTACACTTAGGGATATGTAAGTAAGTAAGTAAGTGTAAGTAAGTAAGTAAGTAAGTAAGAAGTAAGTAAGTAAGTAAGTAAGTAAGTAAGTAAGTAAGTAAGTAAGTAAGAAGTAAGTAAGTAAGTAAGTAAGTAGTAAGTAAGTAAGTAAGTAAGTAAGAAGTAAGTAAGTAAGTAAGTAAGTAGTAAGTAGTAAGTAAGTAAGTAAGTAAGTAAGTAAGTAAGTAAGTAAGAAGTAAGTAAGTAAGTAAGTAAGTAAGTAAGTAAGTAAGTAAGTAAGTAAGTAAGTAAGTAAGTAAGTAAGTAAGTAAGTAAGTAAGTAAGTAAGTAAGTAAGTAAGTAGTAAGTAAGTAAGTAAGTAAGTAAGTAAGGTAAGTAAGTAAGTAAGTAAGTAAGTAAGTAAGTAAGTAAGTAAGTAAGTAAGTAAGTAAGTAAGTAAGTAAAGTAAGTAAGTAAGTAAGTAAGTAAGTAAGTAAGTAAGTAAGTAAGAAGTAAGTAAGTAAGTAAGTAAGTAAGTAAGTAAGTAAGTAAGGTAAGTAAGTAAGAGTAAGTAAGTAAGTAAGTAAGTAAGTAAGAAGTAAGTAAGTAAGTAAGTAAGTAAGTAAGTAAAGTAAGTAAGTAAGTAAGTAAGTAAGTAAGTAAGTAAGTAAGTAAGTAAGTAAGTAAGTAAGTAAGTAAGTAAGTAAGTAAGTAAGTAAGTAAGTAGTAAGTAAGTAAGTAAGTAAGTAAGTAAGTAAGTAAGTAAGTAAGTAAGTAAGTAAGTAAGTAAGAAGTAAGTAAGTAAGTAAGTAAGTAAGTAAGTAAGTAAGTAAGTAAGTATAAGTAAGTAAGTAAGAAGTAAGTAAGTAAGTAGAAGTAAGTAAGTAAGTAAGTAAGTAAGTAAGTAAGTAAGTAAGTAAGTAAGTAAGTAAGTAAGTAAGTAAGTAAGTAAGTAAGTAAGTAAGTAAGTAAGTAAGTAAGTAAGTAAGTAAGTAAGTAAGTAAGTAAGTAAGTAAGTAAGTAAGTAAGTAAGTAAGTAAGTAAGTAAGTAAGTAAGTAAGTAAGTAAGTAAGTAAGTAAGTAAGTAAGTAAGTAAGTAAGTAAGTAAGTAAGTAAAGTAAGTAAGTAAGTAAGTAAGTAAGTAAGTAAGTAAGTAAGTAAGTAGTAAGTAAGTAAGAGTAAGTATGTAAGAAGTAAGTGAGTAAGTAAGTAAGTAAGTAAGTAAGTAAGTAAGTAGTAAGTAAGTAAGTAAGTAAGTAAGTGAGTAAGTAAGTAAGAAGTAAGTAAGTAAGTAAGTAAGTAAGTAAGTAAGTAAGTAAGTAAGTAAGTAGAAGTAAGTAAGTAAGTAAGTAAGTAAGTAAGTAAGAAAATAAGTAAGTAACTATTTATCTATCAACCTATCTATACACAGCAATCTATCATAAATCGAAGAAAGTTGAAAGAAAAAAACAATTTTAGCTACTGTCACAAATGAATGTAAACTGATAGGTAAAACGACAACATACTTTATACCAGCAACGCGACCCGGTTCTAGTTAGGATCTAAATAAAACTAAACTTTTTTCAATTAATAGTTTATTACCTTACCGCGATTACAGCTTATACAAATTTGTTTCAAATCTGCGTTCTCAAAACAAAGACCATATAATTTAATACAAATTAATGTGTTTTTTTTTTAATTTTACGCAAAAATTATATAAAATATTAGAAAAAAATGTTTAGAGAGAAATTAAATTTCATTATCACTATCATCTTCATTTTTGAATGCTTCTCCAGCTTCAATGGCCATTTTATGCCAGGGCACTGGATTAATACGATGCAAGCCATTGGTTTCTTTACCCACCAAACTCATTTCATAGCGGAAATCTTTGTCCTTTAACTCATCGTGAACTTGGTAGATGCTGAAATATAAAAAATAATATAAATTAAATGAGGGTTAGTCTATAAATGACCCTTGGCTAGTCAAAAGGTTTCCTTCGCAACAGTTCGTATACAACTGCATAAAATTTCAGTCAAATTTAAAAACAAATTTATCCGATTAAATTGTGTAGAGATCAACACTGTGACAAATTCAACAAATTCCTTGAAAAACCTCCTATTATAAGATCTTAGCCGGTCCGACAATACTTTCTTACTTGTTTCTTAGAATAACTTACATTTTACCAGCATTTTGTACTAAATCCTCTGTGGACATTTCAGGGAAATTGAATTTCTCCATTTCAGTTTTAGCCTGTTGTTTAGCTTTACCGCTGGCACAGGCGAAATAACCAAACGACGAGCCAGAAGGTTCAATTTTATACAATTGTGCACCTTGATCTTCATCCCAGGCAGAGAGTAAAACTGACACACCAAAAGGTCTGACAGCACTGTATAAAGTATAAGCGTGAACATAGGCAGCAATACGTTCGGTCAATTGTTTCAAGGGTATAGTGCGTTCAAACTGTTGGCGATAGTTGGCAGCCTCTTGACGTGCTATATCCACAATATAACGACCATCAGCTAAGAGACCAGCTATAGCTAAACCGATATTTTTATCCACCGTAAAAATGCGTGCTCCAGCATCTTCTTCGTATAAGGTGCTGGTGACAATTTTTTCAACTGCTAAAATAACACTGTCTTTGCCGCGTAAACCTATAACAGTGCCACTTTTCTCCACCGCCTTACCAGCATAATCAATTTGGAATACCCGTCCGTCCGGTGAGAATTGTGAGGCAGATAAATCGTACTGTAAACAAAAGAAAATGCAATTTTACTATATATTCCTGATTTTATAAGGTTTATTTTTTGGAACTTACTCCTGTGCCAATTGAACTCATTTTTATTTTAGTACTATCAGATTTTTTTTTTAAGAATATTAATTTAGTTTGGTTTTTGCAAAAAAACTAGAGTATTTTTTGCAAGTTGTTTGGATGATGATTTGACGGCTTTTTGTTTGGTTTATTTTGAGGTTATGCTGTCATTTTTTTTTTTGACTTTTCATTGTACAAATATTACCAGACCGTTGTATTTAAACATTAAAAAAAATCGCTGTAATTAAAATAAAAAGATAACTAAAATTTTTACTAATTCACTATTATTTTTACACATTACTTCCTTTTTATAATTTATTATTTGTAGATATATTTAAATTAATGTTATAAACTATAATTTATTATTAAATTTTATATATTTAATTTCCAACAATTCCCATTTACCCCACAAAGAACTCTTGACTTAGCAACTCTACCATATGTTTTCATTAAAAAGCTTTATGACATCTGGCAACTTTATATCTGCACATGTTTATTTTCTTTTATTTACATTTTTTCTGAAAGAATTTTGTAGTTTTTTTACACGCGGATTAAAAATACGATTTTTTAAACAGTTTTATTAAAAAATAAAAGAAAAATGTCGCTAAATATTAGTGAAAAAAGGTAAGAAATATATTTATCAATAAACAAACACTTGTTAATCCTTTGTTGTGGTTTGTTGTAGTTATGCGGTGGAAACGCGTTATGCTAATTTCTATGCTGGTGGTGATGTAGCCTGGAGTAAAGATGGCAAATGGATTTACTGTTTGAATGGCAGTGAGGTAACAAAAGTAGAAGTTGAAACGGGCTTAGTGGCACGTTCTTATGGTTTAAATTACAATGAACAAGGAGAAAAAATTGATAATGAAGTGGAAGAAGAAGCCGATGATCAAATCTATTGTTTTGATTTGTCTTCAACACAAGAATATATGGTTACAGTGCACCGCAGCAGTTTGGTAAGATTATGGCATTTATCTTCGGGCAAAATTGAAAAGTTGTGGAAAAGTCAACATCGTGGACCGGTGGTAAAAGTGTGTTTCAATGCCGATGGACGTTTGGTGTGTACTAGTGGTGCTGATTCGACGTTGCGTATATGGGATTATGAAAATAGCAGATGTTTGGCGGTATTAAAAGAGTTTACTGGTCCCTCTGTGCTGCTGCAGTTTCATCCAAATCCTTCTAAACAGGAAATATATGCTGCTGGCTCGGATAATTGTCTATATAAATGGAATTATGAAACAAAAACATTGGAAGCCAAAATGAAGGGACATTTATCACAAGTAACCGGTTTTGCTTTTAGCGATCAATCTGCAGAGTGTGAATTTATGGCTAGTGCCAGTCGTGATAAGGTTTTAATAGTTTGGCGTTTACAGGATGGCAAACAAATGAAAGTAATACCCATGTATGAAGAGCTAGTGGGTGTGGTATACAAAGATGCAGAAACTATTATAGTGGCCGGTGTAAAAGGCAATTTAAAACAAATTGCCAGCAAAACAAGTAAAATATCTACGCTCATAGAGTGCCAAGAGGAGGAATATGAAATTAACCATTTAATGTTTAATATAACTAACAAACAATTGGCCTTTGTGACCGCTGATCATAATATCTTAATTTTTGATATTGTGTCTAAGGAAAAGGTTAAATGTTTTAAACAATTAATAGGTTTTAATGATGAAATACTTGATGTTTGTTTCCTGGGAGAAGCTGAAGAGTTTCTGGCCATGGCTACCAATAGTAAGCATATAAAGTTGTATGATATTGAGCAGCACATGAATTGTAATATTGTTATGGGTCACAAGGATACTGTTATGTCTCTGAGCACTCCGGGTTCTAGTAAATTACTTTTGTCGGCCGGTAAAGATTTCACCATAATACTCTGGCAGTTGGATAAGGAAAATGCCAATTTAGTCTGTTTGGCTAAGCATATAAATAGTCATACTGCCACCATAGGTTGCATAAGTTTTGCCTACCACTGTGACAATGCCTTTGCCTCTGTGTGCCAGAGTGGCAGTTTAAAGGTGTGGTCTTTGAAAGGCCAAACAAAAGGCAAAACAGGCGAATATGAATTTTCCGTTAAATATGCAGCTGCTGCTCATGACAAAGAGGTCAATTGCGTGGCGTTTTCTCCTAATAATAAGATAATTGCCACCGCCTCCCAAGACAAAACTGCCAAACTATGGTCTGCTGATACTCACAGCATTTTGGGCTCTTTAAAAGGTCATACACGTGGTGTTTGGTGTGTACGTTTCTCACCCACAGATCAAGTTGTTTTAACCACTTCCTCTGACTGCAGTTTGCGTTTGTGGTCTTTATCTAATCTGGCTTGTCTCAAACGTTTGGAACAATCTGCCACCGTCTTGAAAGCAGAATTTATTGATCATGGCAAATATATACTTTCGTCTGGATCGGATGGTCTCCTCAAATTATGGAACATCAAGACAAATGCTTGTATACAAACCCTTGATGAGCATGATGATCGTGTTTGGTCTTTAGCCGTTTCCTCCAAAACTCAAAAATATTTCTTTAGTGCTGCTGCCGACTCCAAACTTATAAAATGGAAGGATATAACAGAGGAATGTAAAAATACCGAAATCGATAAGCGTCAAGAAATGCTACAACAAGAACAAGCCCTACAATTAATGCTGCATCAAAATAAACAATTGAAAAAGGCCTTTATGTTAGCCCTTAAATTAGGCAAACCTAAAGTATCCTATAGTATACTAAATCAGTACATAAGACAACGTGATTTTCAAACAATAGAAGAAATGATATCTAAACTAAATAATGATCAGAAGTTAACACTTTTGGATCATGTCAAGGTATGGAGTTGTAATTCTCGTCATTCTCAAGTTTCCAGTGTAGTGCTGCAGCAATTATTGGCGGAAATGTTGGTGGAACCAAAAATGCAACGGACCCTAAATGCCAAAAATCTAGTGGAAGTTGTTACACCCTATGTACAGCGTCATTTTAAACGTATTACAGAATTAAGTAAAGAATTGCAATTTTTGGATTTTATTGTTGAGAGTATATAATGAAGAAATAATTTGAATATTTTTATAACTTTAAACGAATTTTGTTTGGGAAGAGATTTTATTTGTTTTGTTAATAGAACGCATTCAATTGGTATCATAATTGTCCAATTCACAATTTTCTTGTATCGTGTGTATTTTTGTGTAAGTTTACACTTGTGTAAAAATTTCCTTTAAAAAACACGTATAATTTTACGTTTTGTTTTTCATATGTTTATTTACATATTTCGTATTCAATATCAAGCTATCATTCTCATGTGAATGCACAATTTTTAAGAAGAATAGAAGAAGAATAACTTCATAAAGTAAAAAATTAAAAAAGCGCTTTAAAGTGTAAAAAGTGGAAATATATTAATGTAAAACTTATTAGGACTGGTGAAAATAGTGAAAAATTTTAGGTCGGGGTAAGTGAAATGATTCTATGTGAAAGAATTTCGTTTAGAAAAAACATTTGTATAGAAATTTGTCATTAGAAGAAAATTTTCCAAAGAAATTTGTCGAAATACCACTTTTTTCAAAACATAGGTACATTTAAAAAAAAAATCCGTAGAAAAGTTTCTCCTGTGGACACATTTATGTAAAAGAAACTACTGGATACTCGTTTATATAAATTTGTCTACAGGATACACTTTTCTATAGAGAAGAAACTACAGGATACTCTTTTATATAAATTTGTGTCTAGAAAAAACGTCTATAGAAAATGTTTTTCTATAAAAGAATCTTTCTACAGACATATTTCTACAGGAGACACTTTTCTTTACAAATATGTCTACAGGGGACACTTTTCTACCAGAAAAAAATACGTCTAGGGAAGACACTACATAAATGCCTCTAGAGATGACACTTTTTTATATAAATGTAGCAACAGGAAACACTTTTATATAGAAACGGGTCTACAGGAGACTTTACAGCAGGAATGTGTCTTGAGAAAAACTTTTCTATAAAAATGTGTTTATAGACATACCATAAAAGACCATTTTCTATAGAAGACACTTTTATATAGAAATGTGTCTATAGAAGACACTTTTCTAGAGAAATGTGTTTATAGAAGACACTATTCTATAGAAATGTGTCTATAGAAGACACTTTTCTAGAGAAATGCGTTTATAGAAGACGCTATTCTGTAGAAATGTGTCTATAGAAGACAATTTTCTATAGAAATGTGTCTATAGAAGACACTTTTCTATAGAAATGTCTCTAAAGAAGACTCTTTTCTATAGAAATGTGTCTATAGAAGACTCTTTTCTATAGAAATGTTTCTATAGAAGACACTTTTCTATAGAAATGTGTCTATAGAAGACACTTTTCTATAGAAATGTGTCTATAGAAGACACTTTTCTATAGAAATGTGTCTATAGAAGACAATTTTCTATAAAAATGAGTCTATAGAAGACACTTCTCTATAGAAATGTGTCATAGAAGACACTATTCTATAGAAATGTGTCTATAGAAGACACTATTCTATAGAAATGTGTCTATAGAAGACACTTTTCTAGAGAAATGTGTTTATAGAAGACAATTTTCTATAGAAATGTGTATATAGAAGACACTTTTCTATAGAAATGTCTCTATAGAAGACACTTTTCTATAGAAATGTGTCTATAGAAGACACTTTTCTATAGAAATGTGTCTATAGAAGACACTTTTCTATAGAAATGTGTCTATAGAAGACACTTTTCTATAGAAATGTGTCTATAGAAGACACTTTTCTATAGAAATGTGTCTATAGAAGACAATTTTCTATAGAAATGTGTCTATAGAAGACACTTTTCTAGAGAAATGTGTCTATAAAAGACACTTTTCTATAGAAGACAATTTTCTATAAACATGAGTCTATAGAAGACAATTTTCTATAAAAATGAGTCTATAGAAGACACTTCTCTATAGAAATGTGTCTATAGAAGACACTTTTCTATAGAAATGCGTCTATAGAAGACACTTTTCTATAGAAATGTGTCTATAGAAGACACTTTTCTATAGAAATGTGTCTATAGAAGACACTTTTCTATAGAAATGTGTCTATAGAAGACACTTTTCTAGAGAAATGTGTCTATAGAAGACATTTTTCTATAGAAATGTGTCTATAGAAGACAATTTTCTATAAAAATGAGTCTATAGAAGACACTTCTCTATAGAAATGTGTCATAGAAGACACTATTCTATAGAAATGTGTCTATAGAAGACACTTTTCTAGAGAAATGTGTTTATAGAAGACGCTATTCTGTAGAAATGTGTCTATAGAAGACAATTTTCTATAGAAATGTGTCTATAGAAGACACTTTTCTATGGAAATGTGTTTATAGAAGACGCTATTCTGTAGAAATGTGTCTATAGAAGACACTTTTCTAGAGAAATGTGTCTATAGAAGACACTTTTCTATAGAAATGTGTCTATAGAAGACAATTTTCTATAAAAATGAGTCTATAGAAGACACTTCTATAGAAATGTGTCATAGAAGACACTATTCTATAGAAATGTGTCTATAGAGGACACTTTTCTAGAGAAATGTGTTTATAGAAGACGCTATTCTGTAGAAATGTGTCTATAGAAGACAATTTTCTATAGAAATGTGTCTATAGAAGACACTTTTCTATGGAAATGTGTTTATAGAAGACGCTATTCTGTAGAAATGTGTCTATAGAAGGCACTTTTCTAGAGAAATGTGTCTATAGAAGACACTTTTCTATAGAAATGTGTCTATAGAAGACAATTTTCTATAAAAATGAGTCTATAGAAATGAGTCTATAGAAGACACTTCTATAGAAATGTGTCATAGAAGACACTATTCTATAGAAATGTGTCTATAGAAGACACTTTTCTAGAGAAATGTGTTTATAGAAGACGCTATTCTGTAGAAATGTGTCTATAGAAGACAATTTTCTATAGAAATGTGTCTATAGAAGACACTTTTCTATGGAAATGTCTCTATAGAAGACACTTTTCTATAGAAATATGTCTATAGAAGACAATTTTCTATAGAAATGTGTCTATAGAAGACACTTTTCTATAGAAATGTGTCTATAGAAGACAATTTTCTATAGAAATGTGTCTATAGAAAATACCTTTCTTTAGAAATGTGTCTATAGAAAACACCTTTTTTGTTCGAAATGTGTCTATAGAAGAAACTTTTCTATCAAAATGTGTCTATAGAAGACACTTTTCTATAGAAATGTGTCTACAGAAGACACTTTTCTAAAGAAATGTGTATATAGAAGACACTTTTCTATAGAAATGTGTCTACAGAAGACACTTTTCTAAAGAAATGTGTATATAGAAGACACTTTTCTATAGAAATGTGTCTACAGAAGACACTTTTCTAAAGAAATGTGTATATAGAAGACACTTTTCTATAGAAATCTGTCTATAGAACACACTTTCCTATAGAAATGAAGACAATTTTCTATAGAAATCTGTCAATAGAAGATACTTTCTATAGAAATGTCTATAGAAGACAATTTTCTATAGAAATATGTCTA